>NC_041351.1:4270935-4313435 GCF_004354835.1 Perca flavescens
GTAAGGCGCTGATGCAGAGTACCTCTCCATGGTGGTCTGCTGCTTGTAGCGTTTAGTAAGGCGCTGATGCAGAGTACCTCTCCATGGTCGTCTGCTGCTTGTAGCGTTTAGTAAGGCGCTGATGCAGAGTACCTCTCCATGGCGATCTGCTGCTTGTAGTGTTTAGTAAGGCGCTGATGCAGAGTACCTCTCCATGGCGATCTGCTGCTTGTAGTGTTTAGTAAGGCACTGATGCAGAGTACCTCTCCATGGTGGTCTGCTGCTTGTAGTGTTTAGTAAGGCACTGATGCAGAGTACCTCTCCATGGCGGTCTGCTGCTTGTAGTGTTTAGTAAGGCGCTGATGCAGAGTACCTCTCCATGGTGGTCTGCTGCTTGTAGTGTTTAGTAAGGCGCTGATGCAGAGTACCTCTCCATGGTGGTCTGCTGCTTGTAGCGTTTAGTAAGGCGCTGATGCAGAGTACCTCTCCATGGTGGTCTGCTGCTTGTAGTGTTTAGTAAGGCGCTGATGCAGAGTACCTCTCCATGGTGGTCTGCTGCTTGTAGCGTTTAGTAAGGCGCTGATGCAGAGTACCTCTCCATGGCGGTCTGCTGCTTGTGCCGTGTTGCAGCTGCAGATGTTGTTGGACTTTGATGGCGAATACGGCTGTGCTCGAAAGTGTGAGCGCGGCTAAAGTGGTAAAACAAGTTTATGGTATTACCAGTGTTGGTCTGACGACATTGGTCTGACTACAGTCAGACTTATAAAATCCCCAAAACTGCCATACTGACTTTTCCTGTTTTATCAACAATTTCCTCGCTCGCTGCGGCACTCACTTTCCACTCCACGCCGGTTCTGTTATTGAAGAACACGAGACAGCGATGTGGCGCAACCAAACATGATACTGTTACATGATTGGCTGTTAGAGTGTCACTCCCCACGTTGCTATGTTGCCAGAGAGTGAGGGCCTTTGTTCATGCAACCAAACTTGATTCACAACCTCTGGTTTCTTCTGATGAAGAAAAACAAGTTGTCGAACGTTTTATCGACCACATTTTCTATTGATATTGATTATGTGTCTATCGCGATACATATCGTTATCGTTTTATCGCCCAGCCCTACAAGAGAGACATGGAAATCACACTATTTTTCTTTTTTTTTTAACAATAAGGGGCCGTTAAGGTACGAAATGAGTTTTGTTTTTTTCCTAGTCAATGTGAGACAAAGCTACAAAAATACCCTGAGTTTAACCATCTTGGTGCAATTTAGAGCGGTCAGTCTTCCTCTATAATACCATTTGAATTTCTTTCTTTTTTTTTTTATATTTGAATATTTAATGCACATATGCAGCCTGTTATAAATATGTACTACACTACTCAGGCTTATGCATTTTCAATGCCACTATAAGCATGTGATTTTTGTTACATATTCTGTCCACTGAAGGGACTTTTAACACCAGCATGACCTTGAAGGAGACCTACGTCACGGCTCATTGCATTTCTGGCACGCCACTCTCTGTTTACATTATATTCAACCACACACACCGCGACAAACACACATCAACAGAGACCTCTATAATGAAACATGATCTAACAAGTTTAGTGTAGCGGCTCTGTTGTAAAGGCTAACGGTGCTCGGTTAGCACAATGACATCATGTTAGAAAGCACAGCCGAAACCATTTGTCATAAATTAAGTAACAACAGTGTTAGCTAAGATGCTAACGGCATTGATAACTAAGCCAAACGGTGCTGTCAATACTTTTTTTTTGTGATTTAAAAGCAACCTGTTTCTTGCAGATTGTCTCGTAACTGAGAATCCAGCTGTTAAGGCAATATATGAAGTGGAAGCTAACTCTGACAGCTGTAGGACAGCTAACATTAACTTTAGCTGTCTCCATGAAGCTCCCAGCTAAGCTCCTTTAACTCGCGACGCAGTTAGGATACCAGAACGAGCTAACTATTGATAACCTAAGCATTTTGGCTCGGTGGATGTCGATTTTAAAGTCATGTTAAAACTATTTCCCATCCTGCCACTCCCCCTACTAACATTACTCGGTATGTAACGTTTGCTCACAATGCCTTGTGTTTCTCACTCCTGTAACTTATCATTCGTCAGACGTGCCATGAGAAGAGAGAGATTAGCTAACGTTAACCAACCTATTCACAATCGAATAGTATTGATTTTTTTTTTTTTTTTTTTTTTTTCTTCTTCTCACTGTTCAATTATATTCGACTTTCGGAATTCGATCCAACAGCCCTAGTGCACCTTGAGTCTCAGGCCTAAAATGTTCTGCAACTTGCATAATCCTATCCTATTCGTCAAACAGACGCTGTAGATAAACCTCATTGTATTCAGAGTGTCATATGGACACCCTGCATCAGCCGAGACCTTGCGATAAAGGCTGACTCTTTCCCTGTGAACACACGTTCCGCAGGGCCACGCTGCGATAAACTGCGGCAGAGCTGACGTAGGCCGGTGTCCGGCCTGAGCCCAGCGGCCCGTTGCCTGTAAACAGCTCTTCCACTGAGTCACACCGACTCCCACAGCAGCTGGTTCCCCCTATTGTTCGCCGCTCCCGGAGAGAGCGTCACGGGCCCCACAGCGACACCTCTCAAGGGTGTCCCCAGAGCACCTCTTTCACACAATTCATCTCAATCTGTCACAAAAATGCACCCTGAGTGTGAAGGGAACGCAAAGACAAGTTTCACGAAGCTGAGAGACCCAAAGAAAGATTTCTTTGACCTGAAAGATGGAGGGAAAGTTCACTTAAATGCTTCACCAACGGTGATCGTGACTGCACATGTACTGTGAGCCATACTTTTATAGTTAAATCTCGGAGTGGATTTCCTCTATAGGTTCCACAGGCTTTTAGTGTGATACTCACACACTTGTGTGTGTGTGTGTGTGTGTGTGTGTGTGTGTGTGTGTGTGTGTGTGTGTGTGTGTGTGTGTGTGTGTGTGTGTGTGTTGCAAGACCTGAGAACAGTAGTGTGGCTGTGGGCGAAAGGCTGTGAGCTAATCCCTGAACTGTCTCTGCCCCGTTTGACCTCAGCAGTCTGCATATTGCCTCGGTTTTTACTGTGTGTTTTTCTTTAGTTACCGACGGATGCTTCTTACAGGAAACCTGCTGAATCTGGCCCTTCCTTCTATCTTTTTTTTTTTTTTTTTCCTGAAGTTAGGAAGCCCTTCTGTATATTTAGATCACAGCTGTCCACCATGGAAATATTCAAGGCCCCGAACGGCTCATAGAGGGTGAGAGCAACCAAGCTAAAAACATAACCTCACGCAGGGCCAAACAGGGCTGGGCGGTGACTGATTGAAACGTTGATTGGATTTATTTAAGCATATAGAAGACAAAAAATTAAAATAATCCAAGTTTTGCGTTTGAACACATGAGTGTTTGGACTGTTTATGCTAGTTAAACAGCAGCATGATTTTAAATACGGATAAATAACAACAATAAAACTATTTCTGCCACAGTTTTAGGGCTGCTCCCTCTTAGTCGATTAGTCGACTTTTGGTCTTAGTCAACTTAGATTTCTTTAGTCGATTAGTTATGCTTTTTTTCATGCTGAATGACTTATTTCCAAGAAACGTACGAGCACATCTCTGGAAAACACAAGAATTATTAAAGTGGTGCTTTTGTGTGAGTCTTTGCGGAGAAACTCAGATTTACAGATCTGTCGATTTTAAATCAACAATCGATTGGTTGATCCAATTGAATGAGTGTTAGTCGACTAAAAATGTCTTCAATCGAGCACAGTTTTAATGGTGCTTTACAAATAAAAGATGAATAAGACCGAGAATGAACAAATGCAGGGCGACAGTGGTTAACAGTGGTTAAAACAATACGTTAAAATGGTCCACAGTTCAGGGGCTGTGATGCAAATGCTCGGTTTTCTTATAAGAGATAAGAAATCAAAAGCAAAACCAAAAGAATGATCATTTATCTTAACTGTTTTAATAGCTGACAGATACTTTGAATCATCCAGTGGCCCTTATCACTTCCAGAGCCTCCCGTCCTGGGATTTCCCACAGTTCTGTGTGCCTCCACGCTACCCTGACCTCCGTAACATGCACGTTCCCCGCAACCAGCTGTCATGTTCCTCGTGTGAAACAGCTGTGTGAGGGGAAAAAGGGTGTGACTGACGGGAGACAATAGCTGTTGGGGAGGGCCGACGTCCGTTTTTAGACTCCACTGACCTGTTTCCAGTGTCATCCAAAGATTCCAGAGACGCTGCTGCAGGAAGGGCAGAACAACTGCGCCGCAGCTTAAAACTCCATCAAAGAGCCTCTGAAAATAAAGTTTTCATCCTCTCGTTACAGAGGTGTTTTTATGTAAAGGTTAGCGAGGCTGGATGGCCCCCGTCTTCCTGTAATTGTCCCAGTCGTGCTCCAGTTTCCATGACAGACGCAGAAATACAGCAACACTGGGAGTGGGATTTACAACCGGGGCACCCAAGTGAACTAAGGCGTAGGGCGATAGAAGCCAAGAACATGCTGTAGGAATTGAAGAAACATATTACAGTGCTAATAACTAAAATCAGATTGTGTTTACATTCGGCCCCATGCAGGAAAACTGCTGGGCTGTGTGCCGATTATTTTGATGGACTGGTCACCGTTAAAAGTCCAGCTCATCTGAAATGATCTGGCCCAAAAACGTTTGACATTATTACAAAAGAAACGGCTGTTCTAAAAACTAAAAAGGAAAAAAAAGATTCAAAGCATTCAAAGATTCTACTTTATATCGGGTCCAATGTTAGTTTAAAAGCCCCCAATAAATGTATTGCTATATTATTTTTGCAACCCTGCTGCCTGACAAGACTGTCCAGATCTGCAAATCCCCAGAATATCGCCCAATGAAAAGTCAACAAGAAATTAATTTTTTTATTTATTTTTGGGCATTCTAGCCTTTAATAGACAGGAGAGCTGTAGACAGGAAAGGGGGGGGGGGAGGGAGGAAGACATGCAGCAAATGGCCACAGGTCGCAATTGAACCCTGAGCCGCTGCGTCGAGGACTGAGCCCTCTGCATATGGGCGCCCAATCTACCAGGTGAGCTACCCAGGTGCCAAAGAACCTTTTTTATTTAATTTTATTTTTATTAATTCTCACCTTCTACAAAATCTTTGCATGCCATATTAAAGTATAATTATGGAAAGGTGTTACACTATAATAATCTATGGTTAAGGTATGCTGAGGCTTAGCCAATCAAAACAGATAGTTAGAACTAATTTGTTGTGTGTGTTTCTACCGCGGTCTAAAGACCTGTGAAGATTATGCAAATTATGGCGCTTATCCACTGCTAGAATTGGCTCGGCTCGACACCAAAACATATGCTGACTAAACTTTGACAGATAGCAGTCTAGGATTCACTCAACATCCTCTGATCCCAACCATTAGTCAAAAACAATTCATCATTGTTTGTTTTTTTAACTCAAAAATGAGGCACAATGTCATATAAATTAGGTTTATTGACCATGAATTTAAAAGTGTTGAGAAAAGTTATTATTTCTTTTAAAGTGTCAAATGCATTGAAAAAAAGTGCCAAAAACATTTCAAAATTTTGACCCGGAAGGACAACAATTTCCTGGTGGACGGGAAGACAACACAAGGGTTAAAAATGGCGGGTTTGTTGAGGACACCCCTGGTCTGTTGCTAGCATTGATTAGTGCATATTCTGTCGGACCAATCGGAAGTCTGGAGGTTATCGCGTCACCTTTTTGGTTTCGCCTCAGCTCACTTGGAACCTTGACGGAGGTGATACTAAAAAAAAAAAAGAGTCCCTTTTGGCTAGTACCAGGTACTTTTTTTCGTAATGGAAAACCAAAAAAAGGCGAGCAGAGGCGGGTCGAGCAGGTACCGTGTAATGGAAAAACGCCATCAGTCTGCTGACGTATGAAGCAACATGACACGATGAGGGCTGCTGGTGAAACACTCTGCCGCCCGCAGTGAGGTGTGCCGCTCCGTTTCATCTGAAAATACCACAACAAAATGGCTTTTGTCTCACTGTGCTTCAGATCGTAACCGCTAAAAAGCCATCAGCAAATACGTATAAGTTTTATTACCTCAGTCTCGCTCTCTCTCTCGCTCTCTCGCTCTCTCGCTCTCTAGCTCACCCGCTAAGCAAACCTCACATAGGAGGTTCCTGTTCAGAAAGTACTACACCCCGATCAGGGGAACTAAAGCCCCCAGAATTTAATTTAGACCCTGGTCCCTGTGGTCAAAACGCAACGTTCCTCAGTAGGGCTGGGCAATACGGAGAAAATCAGATACCCGATGTTCTTGACCAAATACCTCTATCGATATTGCGGCGATATTCTAGGGTTGACAATTGGTGCTTTCACAAAATATCTTCACACTTAGATTTAAGATAAATAATCTTCAGTAATGTGGACATAATGTTTAAGTGGGGAAAAGTCAAATAATAGAACAGTTACAACGGTCTGGTGAGTTCAGAAAAGTACATCACTTTACTGTAAAGCAGCCTTTAAAACCAGGAAAAGACGACACTTATGTCTTATTACGATTTCCAAAATCTTACACAATATCTAGTCTCATATCATGATATCGATATATTGCCCAGCCCTATTCCTCAGAAGGTTCCTGGTTCCATGGGAAAGTTCTTGCAGTCGAAAAGCACCTTTTTTAAATTACTTTTCATACATGCTGAGGGTTCGGCAGTGACGAGTCAACTGCAATAAATGGCTCCGCATTTTAGTTCCTGATTGTAAAGGGATTTTATTCGAGTCCCTTACCGTTTTTTTAGGTTTGACCAGCAGCTTTGTGAGGAAGAAACAGTACGTATTTGTCATAAAGATCAAAAAGAGTAAATTGAGAAACATCCAGGGGCAAGGCCGACAAAGCTCTTCTTTGACGAAGTTCAGGAGAACGATCACAGAAAACAAATGGGACCAGGGAGGTCGAAACAACAAGGTCAAAGGTCAGCTGTCCCGCGCAAGTTCAAAATGACTTAAGTCTTTGTTTGACACCACCACCGGGAGTCCCTGTTTCGGCTTACACAGCAGGTTTGGATGGCGGCCAACTCTTCTCTCCATCTCGCACCTGATCGTAGGAAAACCACTGAAGCATTCGACAGCCTGAGCTGGTTTACATCCAATCCACTTTAATGTAACAGAATAGCATCCTCGCCGCCAACTAAAGCATGTGCTTTCTGTAGAAAGGTAAGCAGGAACGTCTACAAAGTAATGCTGAATTACTGAAAATAGAATTAACGCTATTGGAGCTCTATGCTGTTAATTATTCTGCCTTTATTGGGACCAAGATGAGGACTGTGAAGAGAACAAATGCAATTAAGTGCTTAGTTTAAGCTTGAGGCAGTGTCACTGAGTAACTATCACATGTCCGATAAGTGGAAGCCACAAAAGAAGTTGTCAGATAGGATTTCCCATTTAAAAAAGGAAAGGGATGGACCTTTTATGTTAAAAGCTTGACCCTGCTGCTGATCACATGTAGACATGCTTCAGGAGGTTTGTGGGACAGAGCTGGCCAACAACAACAACAGCACAAACTCTGACACCGCACACGGTGTATGTATGTATGTTTCTCTATGGCTAAGAAGAGAACATTAGTATTACTGTTAATGATTTCATTATTCAAAAAGACAGCTGAGACAAAAGCAGACCTATTACGCATTGTTTTCCAGTGATATTCTGTTCTAACACACAGATGTTATATAAAATACTTTAGGATACTCAACAAAATATTATAGAAATGAGCAAAGGAAACTGTAAAAAATCTGTTATTCTGCTGTTGAGTGCATTTTAATTTGCCATCTAGTCTTTTGGACAAACTCAGACAATCGCTCCAGACAACTGCGGACTTGTGTCGGTCACATGGGCCCACAAAGCCTAGGCACAATGTTGAGGTAAGTCCCTTCAAACATTTCTATTTTATTTATTCTACGATATTTCATTGTACTTTGTAATTTGAGTAAAAGATGAGAATAGTTCACTTGCGCCACTAACTCTTATGAACCTGTCAGTCAAAGCAGTCCCTCTGCTTCTGAGTGACTCGGCAACATTTAAAATGACCCTCCCCCCAGCTACAGAACTCCTGCCAAACAGAGTGATTGTTTTTGGCCGCAGCGCACCAGGACTGACTTCTTGTGGGGTAATTCCTCATTCGCTTCCTAACAGATTTGTGTCAGTCTGTAGAGCACATGGCGAGCTGTAACGCTGACCCCATTAGCTCCGCTCTGCTGTCAGAATAAAAGAGGTAATTTGCACAAGTGGTGTTGTTAAAGGTCCACAACTTAAGCCGAGTCCACGTGGTTGTGAATCCCAGTTTACCTGCTGGTCTCGGGTATGACTGGATCAAAGTTCTGACTGGCCAGTGGAGGCCTGCACGTTAATTTCCATCAACATGGTAAAATAGCTGCCTGACACCAAAGGAACAATTACAGATCTCTCCAAAATTACCAAGGGAAAGTATTTCCATTAAAATATCTCGACGCATATCACAGAGAAGAGAACCCACTTTCAGTGAAAGCTGTCAGGGATCGAACTTCCAGCTGACAGACTAAATGTTTTATGAGGTTGGGTGCATGAGATGGAGGAATTAGTTCCCAGGCAGCAGCAAACTACCACGTTTACGTTTATTTCACACGTCCTCAATGTAACATTTAACACAATGTCATAAAGTACAATGATCATATACCAGCAATGCTACATATTCATCCTCAATTCATAGTGACATATTGGATACAAAATTATAATTCTACAGTTATGTGGTTAGCTACCCTGGTGACATGGTTTCATCAGCCGACAGCGGCGAAGGCCCTATTGAAACTGAAGGAATTGTTATTACGAGAATGAATCGCCTTTTTGAGGGGCTTAACATACTCAAAAATTCACCAAAATTGTCGGTTGCATCAAGCCTGGTGAAAATGTATGTATTTTAAGGGTTTCGGGAATAGGTGCACAATAATGGCTCGCTTGCGCCCCCTACAGAACTTGACAAATTGATCCCCTGCGGTACGTTTAACGTAGACTAACGAAACGTGGTACACATATGTAGCATGTCACAACGTACAAAAAAAGCTCATTGGAGCCATACCCTAAACCCAACAGGAAGTCCGCCATTTTTGAATTGAAAGTTTGAAATTAGTGCGATTTTGGCCATTTCCACATGTCGTAATTTAAGGGACTCCTCCTGGAGATTTTATCCGATCAAGTTATAGAGGACCAACTTCCTGTAGGGGGCCATTGAAACAGGAAGTGGGTGTAACTTGAGTGTACATTGACCAATTGGCTCGAAATTTTCAGGATTCATAAGAGTCCAACCCTGAGGACAAATAAAGGCCGATATTTACTTAAAATCATAGCGCCCCCTAGTGGCAAAAGGAAGTAGGGCTAAAAGTCAAGGTGTTATACTTTACCATCCAACACAACACCTTAACGATGAAAAGTTTTTAAAAGCAAAAAATTTCGTCAAACGGTGTGGTGTGGCAGCCATTTGAAGGATTTATCGATGAATGAACGAGTTTTTATAACTTTATGGTACATTGTCCTATCCGCCCAAAATTTCTCACAATTGACAAGGGTCCAGGCCTGAGGACATCTATAGGCCAAAATGGACCTTTGGTCATAGCACCCCCCGGCTGGCAACAGGAAATCTGCCTTATATGACAAACATAATCCGATTTACATGAAACTCATAATGTGTGGTCTACATGTGATACTGAGCCGGCCCCTATACTTTAACCATGCCCATGTATTCAGGCCACGCCCCTTTCAAAACATTTGAACCGTTTACGGTAGACCCTTGTGTGAGGAACTCAGCAGAGAGTTTTGTATTCAATGATGGCTTCAATGATGGTTTGGCCTGCCCCCTATGCTTAAACCACGCCCCCTTTTATAACTGGTGACACATTTAAGGTAGAGTCTTGTTTGAGGTATCATTGAACCCAGCAGAGACTTCCTTTTTCATTGGTCATGGTTTGGCCCGCCCCCTATACTTTAGCCACGCTGCCTTTCACAGCTAATGAACTGTATGACGTAGAGTCTTTTGTGAGATATCATTGAACTCAGCAGAGAGTTCCCTTTTCATTGATGACGATTTGCAGTGTCTGAGTGCCGCGCAAATGCACGGCCGCAAGGAGCGGCGTCCGCCAGTAACGCCGATGCGCAAGGAGGCGTGAGGGCCCGTCCATCACTTCTTGCAGCTTTAATTTACATTTGACATTTCTAACCAGAAACCTCTGTATTCCTTTTGTTGAATAGTTGTTTCACGAAACTGAGAGACTCAAAGACAGATTTCTTTGACCTGAAAGCTGGAGGGAAAGTTCACTTAAATGCTTAGTTTGTTCGCCAATGGCGATTGTGACTGCACATGTACTGTGAGCCATACTGAGTGGATTTCCTCTATAGGTTCCACAGGCTTTTAGTGTGATACACTTTTTGTGTGTGTGTGTGTGTGTGTGTGTGTGTGTGTGTGTGTGTGTGTGTGTGTGTGTGTGTGTGTGTGTGTGTGTGTGTGTGTGTGTGAGACTTGGGAGGGGACTCGGCTGAAGAAACAAACTGCTCTATTGATGATAGAATAAGAAGAGCTTCTCTTTTCTCTCCTTATCTCAGGATGCATCTCAGGCCTCTCTTAATACCTGCCATCCTGATTAGATGTGGAAAAAGAGCCTCTGCCATGCTTCCTACTCTAATTGCATCACCTTGATTGATCATCTTGAGATTGAATCAGATACTTTGAATAGAGTGATGTTCAGACTTCAACAGTCAGTGGGATTTTAGGAACACTGAGGCAGAAAACTGTGGTTTTAAAGTGCAGGTGTCCTCATCTGTTAGCAAGTCCCCCCTCCCCCAGACTTTATGATTTGTGATCCTACTGCTGAACTCAACGCAAGCAGAGAATACAAATACTTTGTGTGATGCTGATGCTAATAGATGTTGAGCTGAGCCTGACAAGCGTGAGGTTTTCTAAACTGTTATCGATACATCTTGAAGCATTAACATATTTGATTTTGTTTTTGGGGGGGTAGTGGGATGGCCCAGGCGGGGCACCAGAAAATTCCCCTTATTTTCAAATCCTAAAGTTAACAGGTATGATATAACCGTGCATCAATCAAAAAAAAAACAGTCTACTCAACTCAAGAATGTCTAAGATGTGTTTACCTGACTCCACACACACCTCTGGTTGCTATGGAGAGGCGAGAGCTACAGAACGACGAGTCTGTGACTAAGGACTCAGGGGGCAGCGGCAACAGCAGGGGCATCAGGCCAGGTGACAGCGGCAAACACACACATTTACACACACGCTGCACCATTAGCATCCATAAAAAGCCAGGGCTTGTCAGCATTAATCACCCATGGCCTGTTATTGTGAACTCTTTAGCGGAGGTGTACAAGGACATCGGGCAGCAGGTTTGTCCCCTTCATCTTGTGTGCACAGTCCATCGGGATCAAACGGGCAGCAAGGTTTCTCAAATTCATCTTGTCCTCGGCCAGGAAATTGTCACAGGGTGTGAAAACTTTTTCTAGCTTTCCCTGCCCCGAACACTTGAGGGCAATTTTATTTAACAACAGGTGGTGGGACACTTATTTTAAAATATAGAGCAGCAGTTTATTCCTTTTTACGCTGTAAAGGTGCCACATAATCACACAGCACTTACATCTCGAAATGGGTGCGATTAGCCTCAATTATTCCCAAAATAGTTTGATTATACAAAAGTGATGACCTTTGCAGCATTTCATTTTCACCTGCTTCAGGCCAGTTTAAACTTGGGGTATGCTTAAAATTAATGTGTTGGTACGACATATTGTCTGAACGCATATTTACCTTTTTTTTATATTGTCTTTTTACCTTTTTTATATACTTTACCATTTTACACCTGTTAACATCTCTCTCTATATATATTTTAGAGCCCGATTAATGTGGTACTTTTAAGACACTCTACTGATTTTAGAAGGGAAAAGTGAAAAAAAGCTGGAATGAAAGTATATCTGTTCTATGTGGATTGGGCACCGACATGACCGTGAAGGCAGCTATCTTAAACAAATAACTTTATTTAGGAAGATGTAATAATATTATACATTATGTACAATGTATTACATTGTCAATAAATTCTAGATATGAACACTGACAATAAATAAGCATCAGTACTGTATGTTTGGTATCACTCAATTGCTGAGCATTTAACTAAAGAATTACATAATGACACATTTCTTAATCGACCCAAGCATTGTTTTCTGTATTATATGTTCTGTAGATAGACATCAAGGCTAAATCTACACTGCTATGTTTTGGTTTAAAGGTCCCATGACATGGTGCTCTTTGGATACTTTTATATAGACCTTAGTGGTCCCCTAATACTGTATCTGAAGTCTCTTTTATATAGACCTTAGTGGTCCCCTAATACTGTATCTGAAGTCTCTTTTATATAGACCTTAGTGGTCCCCTAATACTGTATCTGAAGTCTCTTTTATATAGACCTTAGTGGTCCCCTAATACTGTATCTGAAGTCTCTTTTATATAGACCTTAGTGGTCCCCTAATACTGTATCTGAAGTCTCTTTTATATAGACCTTTGTGGTCCCCTAATACTGTATCTGAAGTCTCTTTCCTGAAATTCAGCCTTGGTGCAGAATTACAGCCACTAGAGCCAGTCCCACAATGAGCTTTCCTTTTCTGTGTCTGTAGCTATTGAGGAGGAGAGAGGGGGGGGCAAAGTGGAGGGTGGGGGTGTGGCCTTGACCAACTGCCACTTTGCTCGTTTGAAAGCCATGATGTCTCTCTCTCTCTCTCATGGGTGGGCCAAATTCTCCGGGCGGGCAAAGCAGAGAAAGGGGAGCAAACCTTATGACCTCATAAGGAGAAGATTCCAGATCGGTCCATCTGAGCTTTCATTTTCTCAAAGGCAGAGCAGGATACCCAGGGCTCGGTTTACACCTTTCACCATTTCTAGCCACTGGGGGACCATAGGCAGGCTGGGGGCATACATATTAATGTTAAAAAACCTCATGAAGTGAAATCTTCATGCCATGGGACCTTTTAAAAAGGCAAATATTTTGCTACATTTACACCTCACACCCACAATACTGGTCATTGATTTAATTATCAAATACAAATAAATGCACATTGTGGATTTCACTCCATATGGCTTCCTGTTTCAAAAAGGATCCTTACTAAGTATTCACTAAATGCTGAGTGCTAATTACTGCGGTGATTGAGAAGCCGTGTATTAAAATCACCCGTAAGGCTTTTAAGAAGTCTTCTTTGTAACCGGGAACTCCGTAAATGAAGGCCTTTTGTTGGTTGCCCTGGTGTTTTCATGACTAAATTAAGCCTCTAACTGAAGAGAGCATCTGATCCTTCAGCCCAACACAAGTGGCTATTTGCTATTAATAAGATTCTTGAAAGTACTGCGCCTCAGAGCCCCACAGAGAGCCCTCCAAACTACCTGGTATAAATGAGCAGGCAGTTGTTTGGTTTAGAAAAAGGTCATATAAAAGGAAAGGGGCATTCATCTTTGATGGAAGGATTACTTTAACAACTTAACTATTTTTGGCCAATATTTAGCATTTCTGCATAAAAGAATTTAATGATTTTTCTATTACCAAAAGGATTATTTGTTTTGACAGATTAGTCGATTAATTGCCCACTTGTTTCAGCTCTAATTCCTAAAAAAGTAATTTTAAAAATCCAAAAACAAATCCCCTCATGCTGGATTTGATCTTTTTTTAAATTTAATGATAGGCAAAGTAAAGAGACATGAACACCAATATTTGGTGTTAAATGAAGAAAAGAAAATCAAAGTAAATTATTATATAATAGCCGTCTCATTAATGTATTATGTGTTGTAGGGACTCATGCATGAAACTGAATGTGTGTTGCGTACAAAGCATCTCTATTCAGACTTCAGGGACAAGTATGTGATTATCTGATATGACGTGGGCAATGCCGATATATCGTGAATCCTTAGCTGCAACATTGAAGAAATTAATCCAAGAATTTTATGTCTTCTGCGTAACTATCTCTTTTGGTAATCAATTATGGTAGTGATTTTCAAATAAAACAATATACAATTTTATATACTAATATTACATTTTAATATACAGTATGTCAATGACTTTAAGTACCCCCCCGCTGCAACAATATACAATTTTATATACTAATATTACATTTTAATATACAGTATGTCAATGACTTTAAGTACCCCCCCGCTGCAATCTGCAAATCGGGGTGGTGCTCAATGTGGGCGGAGTCAACAATTTGACTCCACTCACGTTGAGCAACGCTCTTCTTGTTTCCTTCCGGTTCACCTGAGAGTCACGTATCAGTAAGGTAAATGAAAATCACATGATAAAGAAGACCTACATCGACAAAGATAATATGGAAGTAAGTGAGACTGTCATTGTGCATAATTTACTCTGTAATATTCATCTTAGACCAGTGCAGTGTAATATTACCATCATATACAGTTATCTAATCGATTTGACTTTTGGTTTTCTGTGTTGCTTGCCCTTTTTTCCATAGACTGCATATAAAGAGCTCACTGTATTAATTCTAGTTGTGAATGTGTAACCGTATCATTAATGCTGAAGGCCATTTCCTATCGGTTTGTTATTAATTTATTTGTTCAGGATGTCCCATGTCGTGCTAGTCACTATTCTCTCTGACCAATTGGTGGTCTGCGGTGTTTTAACTCCACCATCTAGTATCTGCTCAGCTCAGTTGAAACCTCAACCGAGGTGGTACCAAAAAAGGTACCGGGTACTATCTGCAACTGTTGCTAAAGGAAAGTCTAGTTGACCTATACAGTGGAAAAACGGCATTAGGTCACAAACCAGACAGGTATTTTTGTAGATTCTACAAACCGATTCTTCTGTTTCCTTTAATGTACTCGAATATGCTACTTGTTTCTTCTTTATATGGCTCTGTCAGGGCAGTGTGTGGACCTAGAGCTGACGTGGTTGGTTGTTAGCATCCTCCCACTCCAGGCTTTGTGCCCATAGCAACAACTGTGCACAGTGGGAGGGGGTGTCACATCTCTGGTGTATGGAGAGATAAAGAAAATGCATGATGTTCTCCTGTGCACGGTGCACAGTGTGCTGCTGGGATCCCTCTATGAGAAATGTGTCACATGTTGTGCTTTTACTTTTAGATGTTCAAACAGTATGACTATTCTTTCAGTTAATGGCCTTTTTTAAGAGGACAAGTCCTGACTGAAAGAGTCAGTTCATCCACATTACACACACACATTTTCTCTCTTAACCTCAGCTGTACCTGGACCGATAGTTTCAGTGTCTTGGGCCAAGATTTTGTCCTAGAACATGTCTTTACATTACCAATGTCCTGGTTAGTGCACTTAATGAAGTGGCACAAATCAAAATTCAGTCACACATCCTCACAAAATAGTTGATGCTGGATGGTTGGTGACATAGTGACTACTTGCGGAAGTAGTTGGCTTGCCTTTGTGGTGGTGATCTACCAGCTGACATGCTTGTGCTAGCCGGCCAAAATAGCTTGCCAGGCTAGGGGGCTTGCTACCTGATAGCAAACTAGGTGGCAATGAGCTGGTTAAAGGTCCCATATCATGCTCATTTTCAGGTTCATACTTGTGTTTCGGGCTTCTACTAGAACCTGTTTCTATGCTTTTTATGTTAAAAAAACAACAACATAGTTTATCTCATACTGTCTGTCTTAATATACGGTACCTGTATTCACCCTCTGTCCCCCCCTCCCGAAGAAGCTCAGTCTGCTCTGATTGGACAAGGTTTCTGGGTCTTTTGCATCTGTGTACTCTAGTCTCTGCACAGTCATTGCAGCCTGGGAATGACTGTAACGGCACTGTAGCCACACTCTCTACCTACCATACAGAAGTCCTCAGAGTTTCTGAATGCGGGCTGTGGGCATTTCTCTGTGGATTGAACGTTTTGATACTTTCACAGTATTTATGTAGCACCTCAACCTTCTTTATAATCAAAAAAGAAATGGAAGGCTCCAATGATTGTAAACCATGCCTCTTTTGCAAACCAGTTCATATGTCAGCTAAACCAGATTATATACAATTGGATGGTGCCATACAGCTAATATGGTAGGTTCCTTTTCTTTGTACTCTTCTGCTCTCTGTTCTCTCAAAGGCCTGCACTGTCAAGATTTGAAATTTGTGTGTCAAAGTTGATCAGTACATAAAAGCTCTGTGCAGATTTATTTCGAAATGCTGGTCTGCCCAGGCCCTTATTCTGGAAAGTCCACAATTTTCATAGGGAGTATTTCCTAGATATTCCAAAAAAACAACCGTTGACGGCAAGACCTGAATATTACCCACCGTAACTGGGAGCACTTTTTCTGGAAAGATGCGTTGCTAATTTCAGTTTTGAATCCTTTGAGCACCACATATTACATTTCATTCACTGCCATTGTAGGGCTTAGCCAAAATCTTCAATCCCAATATAGTTGTCTGTCTGTCTGTCTGTCTGTCTGTCTGCCCTAGTCCATTGTATTGGGACTGATATCTCAAAACCTCAGCACAAATATCTATATTTTTGTAATTTGGGTGAACTATCCCTTTTTAAAGCACTATTTAAACCCTTTGATTGGATAGTATGTCCTAACTGTCATGTTTTGAGGTCAGGCTGAAGATGGAGTAATGTATCCAGGATGCGGCTGCTCTCAGAAAAGGTGAGAGAAGTGAAGTGCTTGCCAAACTTCTAAGGCTCACTCTCTGAAACAATCCCATCCTGTCCACAGCTGTTGTTTTCTCTCCTCTCTGCCCCAGTACTGCGATTAACCATACTGACCAGTGAATAACCCCCCCTCCCCGTTTACTCCTCCCTCACTCTGAATAGTTAATCCCTCTCACTGTTTGTCTGTAGATATCTGGCACACACAGCAATGCAGCCTTATCCCGAGCTTCTGTGTTGTCCATTTAATCATTGACAATGTCTTTGTATATCTTGCATCCTGTGTGATAAAATCACCATGCTAACAAAGCCATGAGCCCTCCTGACAAAATGAAAATGAATGGCACTGTACATGGAGCTGTGGGTTTACAGTTTTCAATGCTAATTGTTGACTTTGTGTGCTCGCTGTTGGAGAGATTGTACTCCAAACACGTCATCCATGAAGTGTTTGTTACAGTAAAGCTTGTTTTTAATTATTCTTGCAGGGGTTTATCATTTGCTCTACACACTGTACTAGATCATGACATGTTCTGATCAAGGGCTTTTGATTTTCAATTTGATTTTCAATACTGAGATATATATATATATATATATATATATATCTATCTCACAGTCACAACAAAACCCTTGTTATGAACAATAGCTGTAAAAAAAAAAAAAGTTAGGACAGTTTGACTTATAAACTATATGATGACAAATAAGTTAATTTTTATTGGCACATGTATAATGAATTCTCCGTTGTGACAGTTAAGCTCCATTGAATTAACCCCAAAGTATCAGCACATGCCCTCGTAAAGTCAACAAATGCCACTGTAGGCTTTCTTTGAGACGTCCCAACCTTTTAAAGTAAGGTGCCTACAGCAACATAAGCCCTCTGAAAAGCCCTGGGGCCTCATGTATAAACGTTGCGTACGCACGAAACTCTTGCATACGCTTGTTTTCCTGCACATGGTGTGATTTATAAAAATGAACTTGACGTGAGAACGTGCGGCCCTTCACACACACTATTGAGAAAACGTGAGAATGTGCGGGCCCTCAGCAAAGTATTTTCTGGCTCTTAAACGTGGAAAATTCGAAGTGAAAAGTGCCGAAACTCACCTAACCTTACCAAATAAAGTTTCCACTTTACTTTCTGGCATACGTCTGTGATGTTGTCTATGAGAAAACCTAATTATATCCGCCGCTGATATTCCATAAAAGTTTGATCATTTATGTGGATAATGTTTCACATCTTTCACACTATTAACTGTTTACTTCGCAGGCTACTTAACCTCTGTTACACATGAGGATGGGAAATGAATGAAAAATGCACTTCTGTGATCTCTGTGTCATCCTCTGTATTTCCCATACAGTATCTGTGCGTCTGTACTTGCTGAGGCTCAGACAGCCATGGCACATAGGAGGTGGGACGCAAGGATCCATCTCCCCAGGAACACTGCCAGGTGGGCAAACTCATGTGATGCGTAGGCTATTTGAACACATGGAGGACTTGTACGCTAAGTGAACAAGGTGTAGGAAATGAACCCGACCCGGTCCACCAAACACTGGGCCGTCTTGACAGTCTTAATTCTGCACATATTTCTGGTACTGTAGTCGTATTTACTATTTTATTATTTCATCCATGCGTGGCGCAGCAGATCCGTGCGCACTGTCTCCTGCGGTGGAGACGCTGGCCTCACTAACCTCTACTCCTCCTGAGTCGGGTCTCCCTCGTGCTGGACTCAGTTTCACTGAGCGTACTAACACTTAGAAAATAAATGGCATTACATCACTGAGTGCTTATTGTGTGTAATTTGGACTGACACGGAAATGCATGTTTGGTAAATGGTGTGGCACTTTTAAATCTTGTTCAAAATGGACCTTTTTGACTTTCAGGGGTAAACCCATAAAAAATAGTGTAAGCTGACCCTGCAATTGTGCAAAGACATTTTGACCCAGATCTCGGAAAAACTAATTTTATGTTCACCAAAGGATTAAAGTAAGTTAGTCACTGTAACATTATAGACAGCAAGAGGCACATGTTAATGTCAGAAATCCCTTTGAGTATAGCTAGATCCTCTGGTCAAAGTGAAACCACTCGCTCTGCACTTGACCCCCCTGCAGAGGAAGTGTCACGTAGCTGTAACACAGCTGGTAAAACCTTGAGCAAACCTTGAGTCGGTAGATACTGCCAGGATATCCGAGTAATCCCACTTGTTACTGAAATGGGAATCGCTGACCCCTCTATGTGGTGAAGGAGCTGGTGTATAAGTGTGAAACATGACAATAGTGGTCAAACAAAATGGTGACCCGTGCACGAGTCAGCAGGTTGGTATGTGGCGGACTGACTCGTGAGTCACGTGGAAACTCTGATAGGCCAAAGCTTCTCTCTTCTTGGTCAAGTATGTTGGACACCCATAGAGAGTTCTAATGCTCATTGTAGACCAGAAAACAAGATTGTTAGATGGATTGAAAATGTTTGTGTTCTTACTTGTGTTAACCCACAAGTGGTAAGAAACTGAGTTTGTACGCTTTAAGCTAAATGCTAACGGCAGCATGCGAATATGTTTACAATGACAAAGCAACATGCTGCTGCTTTACGATCTTCACTATCTTAATTTATCCTGTTAGCATGCTAATATACGATTAATTGACCCAAACCCAAATCACAGTGGAGGCTGATGGGAATATTAGTTTGGAAGGTACTTGGTCATAACAATTTTGACGATTATGCTGCTAGAGGAAGAGTCAGGGGATCGTCGAAGTGATTACAATTCATCCTGATGGCGACGTGAAGGTCTGTACAAAATTTCATGGCAATCAATTGTTTTCGAGATGTTTGTGCCTAGATCTAGTGGTGGACCAAGTGACACTGCCAGAACCACGGTGTTGGTAAGGCTAAAAAAAAGTAAGTAAGTATTTTGTCCTGAGAATGGTGCCAGAGGAAAGGCTTTATCCCAAAATGGCACACCTCAAACTCAGGTCTTCATTGTCAGACTGGGCTTAACTTTCTCCGTCTAAGATCTGCTTAATCAGGATGAGCTCAATGCTAAAGTTTAATGCTAAATTGTATTTACTTTTTAAAATATCCTTACATTCTTCATGATGTGGGTCTATAAACTGTAATGGATGTCTCTGTACATTTTGGGTGATTGTTTTACTGTTCAACCTTCTTTTGTCTTCCAAATAGGTTTGACTAAGCTGGCAGCTTGTTAACAACCTGGTTAATTGTCCGACTGTTCATACTTCTGTCCCCACTGGATCTATTTTTAGCAGTGTTGCCGCATTTAATTGACAGCAGAAAACCATGATTTAAACCTTCTTGAAAGACCCAGCCCTGTCTGTGCAGCCTCCATGTTTGACGTCACCAGTCAAAATATGATCAACGGCTAAGTTCCATTGGGTGCCACTGGCAGTGCAGTTATGGTGAGCGGAGTCTGTGCCAGGGCCTATTCTAACTCCACAAGTAGATCTCCAGCCATCAAACATTACACAATATGATTTAGTTGCCCAGCAGCTGCCACACAGGATACAGACTGAGACCAAATTTAGGAGGAGTAAAGAGCATAGACAATGACCACTCTTTTACACGCGGGCCGATGTTAAGGTCATCGTATATATAAATACGGTAGGAGTCTGCCATTGATAAACGCTTATAAATGTAGTTGATGTTTTTTTTTCATTGCCTGATAATTAGACTGATTTGCCATTTTTTGTTTCACTTCATCATTCATTCCAACATCATGTTCATGTTAGCCATTATCGGTTTGGTAGAGGGGTTATTTTGCCCAAACCAATCATCAGTGACCGATGATCCATCATCCTGATGCCATTTTCAGTCAATAGAAAAGCTGTGACAGTGGCTGCTTTGAAATGTTGATTTTAAAAGTAAAGGTACTTTATACACTTACATTTAACCCATCCCTCAAGGGAGCAGTGGGCAGCCATTTACAGCGCCGGGGCGAGTTCTTTTTTTCAATGAGTCGACTTTGAGAACTCATCCACGCTTTAGGGCCATTTTTGTGGTCATTTTTCTGTTGCTGTTTTTCCGGCTCCTGCACAAGATTATCAGGCTTATAAATCCGATTGAATACCAAAAGTCTACAGGAGACTCTGATTATTCAGTACATGAGATCCTGATGTCAAAGTGCATGCACTGATGTTGTGGCCTGCTCTCCTCCCCCACAGCAGCCCTCTGAGGGGAAAGTCTGCTCTCTGATTTGATTTGTCCCACGTGTTCGTGCTCTATAAAAAGACCAAGTGAGGCCAGATTGAATTGAAAAAATGATTCGGCCTTGTAATGGTGATGGGTGCGCTTCCTAATTGGCCCTTTGTGTGTGTGTGTGTGTGTGTGTGTGTGTGTGTGTGTGTGTGTGTGTGTGTGTGTGTGTGTGTGTGTGTGTGTGTGTGTGTGTGTGTGTGTGTGTGTGTGTGTGTGTGTGTGTGTGTGTGTGTGTGTGTGTGTGTGTGTGTGTGTGTGTGTGTGTGTGTGGTTATCAGCGGGATGAGGCAGCAGAGATCTCTGTTCGTTCCACAAGGTGTATTAACCCCGTAGTGTGTACCTGGCACCCTCTCTGAAGCATTGTCACCCTGTTGTGGTCCGCCACAAAAGACCAAATGACCCTGCCGTTACGCAGCTACATCGCACCGCCTCTCACATCCCTCACATTCTTTGGCTTTTTTGCCAACCTGACATTCTCGCAAGCGTTTGATGGGCGGATAATAGGAGGATCAGAACTGGAATTTGTTGAACAAACTGTGGTGCTTTGGCTCGGAAACCTTTTATTGTGGGTCCACAGAGTCCCTAATGCTGCATTCTTTACTCAGGTGAAGCAAATGGATAATGGTTTTTTAACATGTCTATTACTCATTTTTTATGTGGTGCGAAATCATTAAAGAAGATAAAGGGGGGGGGAATAGTCTATTAAAAAAACAATCTGAGGCTTCTACACATGATTAGAAATATGAGCTGTGTCACCATTCACTAGCTCACAATATGTACAACTGCTTTTATTTTGTTACTTCAGAAGGTTTCGTAAGTTGCATGTTGTGTGTAAAATATTCCTTGGCCAAGCAAAACAAAATATATTATTAATAGAAGACCATGGGGGATTTACTCCCGAGCTGTGCTCACTGGTAGGGACACCTTAAACGGTGCAGACGCACAGTGTAGCGTAGGTTACCATCACCAAGGTTTGCAGGTACGCATGGGTTAATAAAAAATACAAACATCTTCCCTGGTTTCAAGTCTGGCTGGGGAGGTTTGTTGCATGTCGTTCCTAATCTCTCTCTCTCTCCCCCTTCACTTTGTCATCTGTACTTAGAATAAAGACATAAAAAAGAATATGTGAGAAAGGAAAAAGATTGAACCCGAAGCATCGCAACAAGGTGTCAGATCTTCAGTGCACCACCCACAGTAGTGACATTCAGCATCTTCACCCTTTCCCCAGGAAAACAACGGATTCCACTGATGTGAAGCGATTCCGTGGCTGATCATGTGTAGAGAGCCAGGGCTGCGACTCGTTGATTAATCTGTTGATTATTTTCTCTATTAATCAATTAGTTGTTTGGTCTATAAAATGCCAGAAAATGGTGAAAAATGTCTCGTTTTGTCCACAACTCAAAAGATATTCAGTTTACTGTCCCAGAGGAGAGAATAAGCATATGAAATGACTTAAAGGTCCAATGTGTTGGAATTTCTCCCATCTAACGTTGAGATCATATATCGCAATCAACTCTCTCGCGCCACACAGTTCAAAGTCCGTATTACAGCTACGGTAGCCTTCACGCTTTTTTCTTTTGACACTGGTCTCTTGTTCTTTTTAACATCCTTTTTCTGGGCGAAGAAGAAGACTCCGGTTCCTGAAATTTGGATTTTGAATACGTGTGGTCCTCCATGTTTCCTTCTTCAAACTTGCCGGGAAGCTACGATACCCATTAGCAGCACCTGTGAGTTTACCATGTGACAGCGAAAGGCTGAGCAGTATGTCCCTTACCAGCTACCGTATTTCAAGATGGTGCATGAATATTGGGCATCTACCACAGTTCATGCAAATGAAAATGTAAAAATTTCAAGCCAAAAGGAATACTTGGAATTGATGGTGGTGGTAAATATTATAATAATAAGTTGGTGAACTGGCAACACAGATTTTGATAGTGAACAACTAAACACGCTACACCCCGGACCTTTTTAAACTGATCAATTGATTATCAAAATAGGTGGCGATTACCTTAATAGTTGACAACTGATGGATTCATCGCTTAATCTTTGCAGCTCTATGGAGAGCCAAAAGCAACTTAAAGCCAAAAAGTAGAGGTTGGATAGAATACATTCATAATTGGTTTTAAAGAGAGATATTTGTCAGCATAGATTCTGTAACTTGCAGGTCAAAAGACCCTGTCAAGACATAGTGCTAAATTTCGAAAAAATGTCCTAAATGTGATTGCATATGATAAACGATTCAGTTTTGATATACCGTAATGGTTATATTTTAATATACATTCAGCCTGATTTAAGCCTTGATGTGTTTTGACCTACAAATCACCAAATCATAACTAACTAGGACATGTCTTTCACACGTGTCACGTTTCCCTTCTTGTTGTCTCAGGGGGCTCATAACAAATCACAGTTGACCTACAGCTTTGCATCGCAACGTGTTATTTAAATTCTCCTCGTCTGTCAGCATGCATGAAGAGGCTAATCCCTGCCACACAACACTCTGAGCTAAATGTGAGGACAACCCCATCCGTCAAACAGTAAAGCCCCCCTGCCGGGCTCAGGTTGCTGCGATAGCAACCTGAGCCCCCACACCCTCCACACCACCACTGGGAAGGTCAAGGTTAACCCTTGTGTTGTCCCGAAGGACAACACAAGGGTTAATACAGCACCTTAGTGCTCGTTTGTACAGCATTTTGGTCAGCTTAAACTGTGTTTAAATGTGCTCTAGAAATAAACTTTACTTACTTACTTTACAAGAGACAGGGTTTAGAGAGCAATTCTCAACAAAGTAAAGGGAAGTACATAACCCCTGTTTTGACAACACAAGGGTTAAGGCCCTGACACACCAACCCGATTATCGTCCGTAGTTTTCAATGTGTATTCAACACCGAAGCATGAACCAGAGAGGAAAAGAAATGGCAAAGACCATGTAAAGTGAGTCAATGGTAAACGCCAAGCTTCTTAAGACACGGTGGCGTCATCTGTTGTTAACGCTTTGAGTAAAGTGAAGGGTGTCACAGCGTGGAGACTGCAGTGCACATAGGGTGTCACGCACACAGCTCCCCTTTTTGTTTACTTAAATCACACAATTTATGCGGTTATGTAATCGCACAGAGTGACCTCGCAATTAGATGAATCGTGCAGCCCTAATTTACTACATTCTTTATCTTAGCTCCGCTCTTAAAGGTCCCATGGCATGAAAATTTCACTTTATGAGTTTTTTTTAACATTAATATGCGTTCCCCCAGCCTGCCTATGGTCCCCCAGTGGCTAGAAATGGTGATAGGTGTAAACCGAGCCCTGGGTATCCTGCTCTGCCTTTGAGAAAATGAAAGCTCAGATGGGCCGATCAGGAATCTTCTCCTTATGAGGTCATAAGGAGCAAGGTTACCTCCCCTTTCTCTGCTTTGCCCGCCCAGAGAATTTGGCCCACCCATGAGAGAGAGACATCATGCCCCCTCCCCCCTCCCCTTCTCTAAATATAGTGTGAAATACTCTATCTCAGTGTATGTGGGGTCACTGCCAGTAAGCTGATGCCGGAACTGGAGAACACCTTTTTTTTGGTGATATGATTTATCTGGTCAGAAGCACTTGAGATCTAATTATACCTTCTAAAAGGAGAACACAAGACAAAGAAAAGTGTCAGCAACATGTTGTCACCAACCTTCTGTTTAACCTGCTACAACCTGCTGCTGAAGTCTCTATCAATCAGCAAACGCTTTTATTTTGTTATCAGGGAAGACGTTAGTAGCCCCTGTAGTAACTAACTAAATAAAGCTTTATTTATATAGCACTTTTTCAAAACACGCAGTTAGTGCTTCACACACATTTGTGCAATACATATGACCATATAAGAATAAACATGATTTACAGTATACAAATACAGCATAAACGGGGTGTAGCCATTTACAGGAAGGCCAGTGTATAAAGGTGGGTTTCTAAAAGAGGCTTTATACAGTCCAAAGATTTAGCAGACCTGACAAAAAGGGGGAGATTCCACAGGGTCAGGGCCAGGGCCAAAATGGCAAAGGCCCGATCATCTTTGGTGTTGTAGTTCGAGCGAGGAATGGATAAAGGAGCAAGGTTTGAGGATCTGAGGGTGCGTGAAGTGGAGTGAGGAATAAGCCCCGAAATGTAGCTGGGGTAAAGGTCATGTAGTGCTTTGTGGGTAATCAACAGAATCTTTTACTGTATTCTGAATTTCACCGGCAGGAACCGGAGGGATTGGTGTTATATGGGACGGACGACTTGTTTGGGATAATAGTGTTTGGTCGAATGCTACTCAAAATGCCACTCAAGCGCAAGGACTCTGTTTAATTACATTACATAACATGTCATTTAGCTGACGCTTTTATCCAAAGCGACTTCCAATGAAGTGCTTTCAACCCTGAAGGTACAAACTCCAGACAAGTAGTGCAAGTACATTAGCTTTAAATAAGCAAAACTACAACGAGCCAAGCTAAAGTGCAACTGTAAGGTTTTTTGTTTTAGTTTTACTCACCAAGGTGGGGTCTGAAGAGATGTGTTTTTAGCCTGCGGCGGAAGATGTGTAGGCTTTCGTCCTTCCTGATGTCAATGGGGAACTCATTCCACCATTTAGGAGCCAGGACAGCAAAATTTCGTTGAGTGATTAGTTGTCCCTCGCTGTGAGGGGGCAGCAAGCAGGTTGGCTGATGCGGTGTGGACGTCAGGGCTGGGTATCGTTCACTTTTTTTTTTTTTTTCATACCAATTTATAAAATCCATTCTAACAAAAGAAATGACAACATTACGGCACAAATCTTATTTATGTTTCAGCTCCTACTACGTTACTGTGCGTAACGTAGAGTTTTTTTCCTGCGTGTCTATACGATGTGTAATGTAAAATTATTAGATCTTGGTAGAAGCATACTGTGTGCTGATTGGCTCACTCACGCTGATATTTACTCCTTAGGTATTGAAATTGGGTATTGAATGACAAGGCATTTTTCGATACTCTATACTATGTAGGTAGGCAATTCGGTCGGTGCCTGAAAAGTATTGATTTCGGTACCCAGCCCTAGTGGACGTGCTGGGGTCTATACACCCTCGTTTGACATTGGCTGTGACCTGTTAGTCGACAACACAAACCAGAGATGTAACAAATCACCCATCGGCCAACCCCACTGCTCTGGATTTTGCCAAATAATGCCAGCAATGCAGGCAGACCCCTACGGCACGCCAGTTACCCGCAATTCATGCAGAAGGATCGCAGAAAGACTGGTTTGCTAATAAGAATTTGAATAATGTGAAGAAAGTTTCAATTGATGCAAAAGAGGTTACAGTTCAGGAGAAAACAACCAGATGTGACATCTGATGAGTGGTTTTGTCTTAGTCAGTGACAGTATTTGGCGTCTCATCAAATACGGGTCAACAGCAGCTGGCAGAGCTTCAAAGTGCAGCTCCAGTGAGGGGCAGCGAAGCGTTGAGAGTCCCACTGGATGGTCAGCCCCTCGGAAAATTCCACAGTCTCTCTGCAGGCCTGCGTGGCTGAGATACACAGAAACCTGCTGCTTTATTGGTGCGAGTGCTGCAAGGTTCTTCCACCTCAAAAATTCTTTATTATTCCCACGTCGCGGTTTTTTTTGAGGCACTGAACTACTTCCAAATATTTTAACGTAGAAACTTAATTCGAACATCAACACATTTAGCTCAATTAGGACATGGCTGCTATTACCTTTCTCATGCATACCTTTTCATACTAAAAATATTGAACGTTTTACGGGACATTTTCCCATTCAAATGATTGGAGGCAATGTTCAAAACTGAAACCTTTGCTCACTTTTCTACTCAGTCATTCTTTTAACTAGAAACTCGGTTCATCACTACAAACAATCGCTTTTCCATTGTCACATTGTTGACACTAATCCACATATGATTTACATAGCAGCTGCACATTTGTGGCTTTGTTTGAGCAGAAAACGGGCCCATTTTTTTGCCTGCTAGTCACAATAACAACACCTTGAATACCTACTTTAAGTAAAAAGTGGTAATCCTGAATGTTTTTGTTCCGCTGAGAGGATGATTGGTCCACCTATCTATACCAGAGTCCCGTTAGCCAGCATGTTTCCGCGTGGCTGAACCACCCAACCACCCTACTTCGCCCTGCCTGGCAGTCCCATACTGTACCAGTTTCCACCTTTCTCCACTTGGACGAGGGGTTGGGTTTTGAGAGGAAAGTGGTAATAGTGAGTAGCAAGTCAGTTGGACACCAACATACTGGGGAGTTCTGGTTTCTGGCTTCTTTTGTTCTCAGAATATAGCTGATGATATCAGTGTTCCTGTTATTATGGTCTAATTGTGGTTGAAAGTATTACGTACACAGGACAAGGGAATTTTCAAATTGACTATTTGAAAACGTCATGAATAGTATGTAGAGATGCACCGATTGACCGGCCGGTGACCGGAATCGGCCGATTTTCACGTGACCGGCCATGCCGATTTTATGCCGGTCAAATTCACTCGGGCACCGCATGATTTACATCGCGCAACATGAGCGCACCGACGCTCAACCAGCTGTTTATGAAAGGTTATAAAGTCATAATTACGGCTCCGGTCTGCCTAATCTTCCCTCAGCGTTTAGTTTGTTACTAAACTGTGTGTAAAATGAGCGGTGAAGTTAAATCATGTGTGACGTTTATGTTTTCAGGTAATGTTACTGTTGATGTTCAAACAGACCTGCGTGTGTGTTTTGAGAAATATCTTTTATACTGCAAGTATAAAATTTTGTATTTTTATATTTTATTATATATTAGTGTGATATTGGATTTAAGAAGAAGGAAATGGTTCTAACATTGCACTTCAGATGTGTGTGAATGTCCCACACCAGGAGTCATTTATATAGTTCTGTTTTATAGTGATCGATTATCTATTCAAGAAATTTTCTATTAAAGAAAAGATAGAAAATAAATATTTGTGTGTGCTGGAAAGTGGTTAGAAAAAATGAAATCGTAATTGGCTAAAATCTGTATAACTCAATGAGAAATCGGAATCGGCCTAGAAAGTTGAAATTCGTGCATCTCTAATAGTATGACATTGCATTGGGAAGTCAGAATGTCCACTTGGTCCAGATGGGTAATAACTTGGTAAACCGGTACGGCCAAGGCATCTAAATTAGTTTGATACTGTATTCATTACTGTACAGAAGCCTCTGAGCAGCTTCGGGGCTGTGATGATGGTTTTGTCTGGCTAAGCGGGGGTCCGTGTGAAGCAGGAAGACTCTGCTTCAGCTCGGGACAAAGCACGCTGAGGATCACAGGTCTGGCTGGGAGCTCAGCCCGTTTGAACGTCAGGTTCCCAGAAGCTTCCCATAAAAGCCAGGGGTTCCGGTTATAGTCAAGGAGTACGGATTGTGTTTGTGTTGCGGGTCTTTACTCCTTACATTGTTGTTTTCCAGATTACAGTTGTAGCTCTGAAAGTCTGAACAAGGCTCAATCAGCTGTGGAGCACAATGTATAAAACATAAATAAATAGTGATTAAAAAAACAGTTTGGATACTTGATATCTCAGGGGTTTACACGGTGAATAGTGGAAGTTGGCCTAACATTTACCTTTTGGATGTTTACTCCGCTGATATACAGTGTTATTGTTTTCATAAACAGGGAGTGAGCAGAGCTGCACAATAGAAACCCACACGTTCACCTACAGAGCTGCAGCGCTGTAACACTGCACAGCAACTAACAATGTGCCACTATTCTTCCTTTCCGACAGGAAGTAACTTCAATGTGCCTTTCCTGGTCACAACTTTAAATTGATAATTCAATAAATAAATGCAATATGAAATGGTGTGACCGGAAAGTAACTCCTTACTTTCCCACCAGTGTCGCCCTTCAGGGACTAACTGGTGCCACACAAAACGCTTTTGTTTGCAGAGAAATAAATAAACGCCACCGTCTTTTATTTGTGTTTTTCTAGATGCTCGACTTGGGTATTTTCTATTTAATCCCGTACTGAAGTGTGTGTGTGTTGTGGTTCCAAGCACGAAAAGCGATTTTTGAATTATGTCTCATAGAGGAAATGTGAAACACAGATCCTGATTATAATCAACTGCAAACAACCCTGACTCATTTTCTTTTTCTTCCCGTTTCAAAAATGATCGAGATGAATCGGATACCGTAACTGCTTTATGTCAGATGAATGACACACACACACACACACACACACACACACACACACACACACACACACACACACACGTTCAAAGCTCAACTTGTGACTCCAGAAGTTGACATTAGTGTCAGTCTTCCTTAATGGTAAACAAAGGAATTTTCCATTGAGTTGGGTTGACGTCCAGTGTTTGTTGTTTTTTTGTTTTTTTATCTCTGCAGTTGAAGGAAAGAATTTGATCTGTTGAAGGCAAAATGTTTCCTCTGTCTCTGCTTTCTAAGAACTCATCGGTAAGAGCACATTGCAATAAAATCCTAATGTTAATCCTTGATTTTGATTACATTGATCACAAACCATTGTGACCATGACCATTTCGGTGTTTTTATGTCAATAGATCAGCGTTTTACCAGAAACTGTCCCTCCCAGAGTACATATCTAATTTTTAAGCAACATTTAGACTATCAAAGGATGGTGAAGATGGTAGTTGTTGGATTTCATTGTTGTTGGTGAGTGTCCAATCCAATTTGCATCCCACTTGTGACTCAATTTCTCTGCTATGAATGGATTCAAACCTGGGAAATAAACAATTCAGTGGACATTATAAAGACCAGAGAGACTGAGAGGGAGTGAGAGAAAGAGAGGATGGAAGACAGGATGAGCGATGGATGAGAGCAATGTATGTTTATAGCTGGAGAGAAAAGAGAAGGTGTAAATCCCTCTTGCGCGAGTGAAGGACGCAGGACGAGGCAGCTGGTTAGTGTCACAGCAGTCCCACACTGCTGCTGGAGATGTCCACGCCTCCCATGGGTCCACACGGCTGCTAGAAGTCATGTCACTGAAGAAAGTAATACTAAAGAAAAACCTAAATAATTCTGCACCAAGGCTGAATTTCGGGAAAGAGACCAGATACAGTATTAGGGGACCACTAAGGTCTATATAAAAGAGACTTCAGATACAGTATTAGGGGACCACTAAGGTCTATATAAAAGAGACTTCAGATACAGTATTAGGGGACCACTAAGGTCTATATAAAAGAGACTTCAGATACAGTATTAGGGGACCACTAAGGTCTATATAAAAGAGACTTCAGATACAGTATTAGGGGACCACTAAGGTCTATATAAAAGAGACTTCAGATACAGTATTAGGGGACCACTAAGGTCTATATAAAAGAGACTTCAGATACAGTATTAGGGGACCACTAAGGCCTATATAAAAGAGACTTCAGATACAGTATTAGGGGACCACTAAGGCCTATATAAAAGAGACTTCAGATACAGTATTAGGGGACCACTAATGCCTATATAAAAGCATCCAAAGAGCACCATGTCATGGGACCTTTTAAGGGCTTGATTTAATCGTTTTCATATACAAATAGTGGTGGAAGAAAATATTGTTGTCTTTTCAAATAGAAATAGCAATACCACTATAATTTTAACTCCTGAATTCATAATTTGATTTATAAATACAATATTTACAGCCAAATGTATTTAAGTGCGCGATCACGGGAGGCTTGTATCATGTGGACGTGGCGACAGTGTTGTTGTCATTACTTAGAATTCCTCATGGGGGAGACAGAAACTACACACTATAGCTTTAAGCATTTTTTAACTACATACGTTTACTAAATGTGCGTTGCTTTTCCATATTATAGTGTTACAGTAATATATTTTCTCTTTATGCTCTGCTGCCACTTTGCACATTAAACGTGTTTTTTCAAAAGCAAGAAACATGAACTGTATCAATCCCAAAGTCTCACTTAAGCCTCATCTCCATTTGGGTTTCAACTATTTTTTTCCAAATTCTTTTTAGTATGGAGTTCAATATAAAATCATAATACATAAAATCTGATGTTATTGTTAAACTTCCTCAAAAATGAATGAAAAGTATGCATGTACCTCTGATCACAAGCCACACAGCGTGATTCTGATTGTCCACTGACATTTTATTGAAAAAAGAACAATATAATAGCATGTACAATAATAATAATAATATTAATAATACAAAAATCTGTACATTCCGTGGTTTTGCAGTACATTTGGAAGACTGATACAAAATAACAGCAGGAGGGAGGGGAGGTATTTACACATGTAGGATGTATGGAGCCCAGTGGCCTTCAGTCACTGTTTTTCTTTTGACATATAAATTTGTATTGATGCCAACTCTTGTGCAGAACACTTCATATGCCGGGGTTACACACAGTGTTCCTAGTGAAGTATCTCTCGGAGTACAGCAAAAAGGGAACGTGGCATCGAAAATGTTTTACTTGGAGATTTGATATTTTTGCAAGAAAACCTTTTTTACAATCTCCAGTCATAACACTGTATCATATTCAGACATTAGAAAGGAGATGTAGTTTCCATCACATTCCACTTCATATTTTATAACCTTTTTTTAAAGCAAGTTTGGCTTTTAAAAAAAATAAAAAATAAAAAAATAAATCAAGTTGATGCCTAAAAATCCTCCAAACATCAGAAAGTTATGGTTTTATTCACCCAACGCTGCAGAACTTGTGATTCCTGTTCACTGTCCGCTGCGGTAAAGCCTTTGCCACTTTGATTTATAAATCTCCCCCTTCATGACTTTCCAGATTAAGGCTTGATGAAGTGGCTCACGATAAAGGAAAAAAAAAATAATAACATAAAACTGTACACACATTCTTGAAAAACAAACCTTAGTAAAACTTCCTAAACTTTCTACTTCTCTGTACCAAATCTAAGCAGGTGTTGTTTTTAAGAAAACACATAACTATGATAATAATACTCTTTGGTATTGTTTTATCAACCGTAACAAAAATAAAAAGAAGCAACATTATAGCAGCACTTTTTAAGAACATTCAGATTCTCATATCACCCCGGTCTCCGTTTTAAATTAATGATTTTTCGGTCAGTTTGATGTGATGAATGCTACCCTGCTCCATCTCTTGACATAAGCAGGCATGTTTCTATCAGTCTGACCAGCAATGAACAGCTCAATAACTGCAAAAGGACAAAGCAGAAAAATCAGTGCTGTCAAGTCAGAGGAAATCCCTAAAGTTTTCTACTTGTATTGCATACAGAGAGGTTTTTTTTGGTGCAGTTTATTTAGACTTCTGTGATGTCTGCAATGAGACCAGCTCGGGAACAAATACTCTACCTTGTACCTTCTTTGTTCCAGACATCTATATTTTATGTACTCTTTGGTTCTACAAGAAGGCACAAAGTTGAACTATTTTCTAGCAGCACTTGAGAACATATTCTAACTATAAAAACCACCTTTCTGAAAGCGTCTTGTTCATGCCGGACAGAGAAATCGAGACATGCCTGCAATTTTCAAGTCAAGTCAACAACCTGCCTCCTCTCCGTCATCTTGCAGTCACCAGACACTTCATGGGGACCTCATGGAGAATTCTTCCTGCAATATGCACATGGTTCATAGTGCTGTGTTTTGTCATACTGTATGTAGTCAAAGTTTAAGCAGACTCTTGCATACAAAGTCCTAAATCTTGCCGCTTTCCTCAGCAGTACCGTTCGGCTTGTCCTCTACCCAAGGCCCAGCTCGGCTCGTTTGTGCCTTTCGGAGCGGAGAGGTGAGTTAAAAAAAAAAAAAAAAAAAACATCCCTCACGTGAGGTCTGAGGTCTGAACAGTCATATTTCGGACTCTCGTCTCAGAGGCCGGGGCTCCAGCGGCACCGTGGCTTGGCTGTGTTCGGTCTCCGAGATGTTGTCTGTCTGGGTGCCGTCGGGCCCAACGCTGCCCCCGTTCCCCTCGTCCGTGTCCTCTTTGTTCTCCAGCGCCATCTCGTTTTCATAGCAGAAGGAGTTTGAGTTTGAGAGGATGTATTTTTTCTCTGCGAGGTCTCTGGCGCTGCACAGAGGGGTGCTCGGCACCTCGTATGTCTTATGGAAGCGAGAATAGTCCACCTTGTAGTAGTTTTTCTCCTCAAAAAGCACCGGCTCGAACCGATGGCCCCAGAGGATCTCGCCGGCGACGTAGGAGCTGCGGCACTGCGTGGTCATAGCGGTTGCCTCGACCATGCCCTCCAGGATGACCACGATTTCAAACTCCGAGTTCTCCAGGTCCTGTTTGCTCATGTCGTAGAAGGGGCTGTCGTCGTTGATTTCGTGGACGATGGTGATGGGGGAGACCAGGAAGATGCGGTCGACCCCGCTGTCGAAGCCCACGTCTATGTCCATCTGGTCGAGGGGGATGTACTCCCCCTCTGCTGTCGTCCGGGATTTCAGAAGTTGCGCCCGCACGTGCGCCTCTACCAGGTGGCTCTTCCTCAAGTTGCCCACACGCCACATGAGGCACAGCTTGTTGTCCCTCATGGCCACTGTGGCGTTATGGCTAAAAATCAACGTCTCATTCCTCTTCTTAGGTTTCGCCATCTTTGCCATGACCGCACCAATGATGAAGGCGTCGATGATGCAGCCCACGATGCTTTGGAAAACCACCATGAAGACGGCGACGGGGCACTCGTCTGTCACGTATCTGTAGCCGTAGCCGATAGTGGTTTGAGTCTCAATGGAGAACAGGAAGGCGGCGGTGAAGCTGCCCACGTTGGAGACGCACTTCTGGCCGTTATTTTCCAAGTCCCCGTGGAAGATGGCCACCAGCCAGAAGACGCAGCCGAAGAACAGCCACGACAGGAGAAAGGCGAGGCAGAAGATGATGAACATCCACCTCCAGCGGATGTCCACGCAGGTGGTGAAGATGTCAGCCAGGTACCGCTGACCTTTCTCGCTCACGTTGATGAACTGCACGTTGCAGTGACCGTCTTTCTTTACAAACCGGCTCTGCGGCTGGTGCCTCGTGTGCACCTTGCTCTTGCCGTTCCCGTAGCCGTTGGGCACTGCCATAGTGGCCAGCTTCATGCCGTCCTCCTCTGATGACACAATGCTGTAGCGGCTGGCTCGCACACTTCCCATCACCACAGTCTGGGAGGGCTGTGCTGCTTCTGCTTTGGAAAACAGTCTGAGTTTTTGGAAAAAGTGTTGGAGAAACAGTTTCGAAACACTCGGGGACCAACTCGGAGAGGAAATGGTGAAGAAATGAGGCGGGCTGGAGGGACACCTCTTCAGCCTCACTGGCCCCTAGATGGAGTCTACAAGAGGAGGATGACGTGATCACTCCTCTTTCATCAGCTGACTGCACCTCATCAAGTTCATCCGCTACAAAACGGAGACAGAGGATGTCTTGTTAGTCAAACCAGTTACAAGATAGAGCAGATAAACTTTTAGGAAATCCTCTTCAGGGCATTTATTGACAACATTGTTAAAATAAAAATACTTTTAACGGTTCAACTTTTGAGCGATCGCTTGTTGAACGTGACATGTCAGAACTGATAACTGCTCACTCTCAAGTCGGACGTGCGTACAACTTTTATAACCCGGGTCAGCGAAGCTCGTCTCTTTGTGCCAACAATATTTCACCCAGTTATGACAAACGACAGTGATATTTAACCCCCATCCAACATTTCAACTTTCAATGAGAGAGGCCACCCTGTAATTGCACTCAGGTCCCGTTATTGGTCATTTAGAAAGTCGACATGTTCTTGGCTGCACCGCGCTGACTCATTTCTTGCTGGATTGGGAGTTACAGCGTTTCTACAGGATCCCATGAACTGACGGTTTTGCCTAACTTATGACTCACATAAAAAGAAAACTTAAAGTGAGACATTTTAGATATGCAGACAATTTTCCTTATTGTCATCTCTTGAATAACATACTGCAGGAAACTGAAAATGCACCGCAAGTTCTAGAAGTTTAACCAAATTAAAGCAACATCCAAGTCTGATTTTTAGGACCCATTATGTACCACAACACTTGCAAACTTTGGACCTGTTGCTCAGAGGTGCATCTCAATGCACCCTTTTTCACATCCTTCCACAAAATCAAGACCTACTGAAAAGGTTTTGCACGTGCAGCTTAATTTTGAGGCAGTCATGTTGTCATCCGCATCCACCCTCTTAACTTTAACTTTCATTCTTACAACAACAGAAACGTTCAGCTTTGCTCAACGTGCAGTTTCTCGAGGACACTGTGTCAGCATCACAGGTTCAGTTACATGGTCTGGTATTTGAAGAAGCCTTTTGGGAAAAGTGAGCTTTGGGTTTGGCTGTGCAGAAGAGCTGAGGGCTTGTTGACTCTCAGAGAGCCCTCAGGGATTTCTTCTCCCTGCGGTCCTGTGAGGATTCACTCATTAGTTATGGCTGTCCTAATCGACCTGCTGCGGTCTCACTGTGTTATCTTCTTATTTATTTTTTTGTTAGGATGGATTTGTCTGCGAGGCACGAGAGTTAAATATGAGACGCTCGTGGTGAACGTACTGCATATAAACCTATACGGCTGAAGGTCACTGAGTCATACTGTAGATTCACAACTGCTAAAAGTGGAATTGGTTGAGGCGATTTGGCTGTGAGGCTTTTTACACACATACCACATGAAACTGAACAGTTTGTATTAACGTTTCGAAACGAGAATACACGCATGTCCAACTGGCATATCATTTACATGGAAAATGATCCTAATTACTGAGGATGCTGTGTTGCTTAGCAATGTGTAATCTTTTTCTTTTCTTTTTTTTTTTTTAAACATAGCTGATGTTGTAAACATTTCAATAAACGGTGCAGCAGGTTCTTATGGTTAAATATGGAGCCATATCTATGCTTTTTTCAAAATGAGCAAACTGAAAGGTGCACAGAATTACCTAAATAAAGAGCACAATAATAATAATTGAAATTGCCAGTGTTACATTATGCTGTTATTATGCCTATATAATCTTTTAAGTTTTTAAACGGGGTTTTTAAAGAGTAGCTAACTGTGGGGAGACGGGCAGAGCTGAGAGAATGCACCAAATGCCAGCGACAAATGTTAACAGGTGCGGGGGGGAAAAAAGGAACTGACTTCTGATGCAATCATCCATTCAGGCTGAGAAACAGTACATGCACGTATCATTTCCGACTCCTTTCAGCGAATAAGACTTATCTTGAAATTCTATGCCGTACAAATAAGAAGCGAGACGAAATATGAGCGGACAGAGTGAAACTTGTTGCGGGTCATCTGACTGTTTTGGCAGCAGAAGAACTCGTGCGTAAAGGCCAGTTAGTCCGCGCGTCATGAAGAATAAAGTAAACCATAACAACTGAATACGGGCGGTCGTTTGCCAAAAGATAACAGTTCTGACATGCGCAAAGCACTTGTTAAGCACAGCACAGCACAGCATATCTCACATTGAAGCATAACAGGACTTGTATAAAAGAAATGTCTCAAGATTGTGTTTTTTTTACCTGTTTGCTCATTTGTGGACCGGTTCGATTCAGTTTGGAGAAATAGATATAATCCAGACAGTTTGTGCTTCCGCTATCCTCGGCGTCTTTTCCGCGCGCTTAGTGTTTTTAATTTTGGCCGAACCAGATCAAGTGTGAAACTTGCCTCACATCTCTGGAGGACCGGTCTCGATATTGTGCTTCGCGATGAGGTCCCCCAAAGCGTTTTAAACAGCACGCACCGGCACGGCCCGCCCCCAGCTCCGCGCTCCGGCCAATGGAGAGGGGATAGGGGCACACACACACACACACACACACACACACACACACACGCACACGCACACACGCTTTGAAACGGGCGCAATTATACTGTGTATTTGTGTCATTTCATGTGTTTGACTGATGTGTTCAGAGCACAACATGGAAGTAATGGAAAGCAATTTGGCACTAATTGAGCGATGCCACTTCAATCCAAATCGGCAGTCAAATTTAAAGGAGAGGAGGGAAGGTCAAGGAGTTAAAAAAAAGGCCGGAATATAAACAAAAAATAATATCACAAGTATCAGATTTCATTTCGTACTTAAATCTGGTTAAAGTTGCTCCTACTTGATACATTCATATCACACACAGTTTACACATTTAGGTGGTTCAGCCCTGCAAAACAAGTTGAAATTACCAGAAAGCAAACCGATATTCTGTAACATTTAACATGAGAGACAAAATAAAAGATGAAAAAAAAATAAAAACATATTTCCAGAGATCCAGAGCTCTTTTCTCAGCAGAGGCATTAGAACCGTCCAATGATTGGGACCTGTGTCCTTGTTACCACCTGAGCTGTTGACAGTGCAAACCAACTTCCCATCACCCTAATTTTTGTGATACTCGTGTTTATAGATAACATTTTGTAACGTGGGTATGGAAAATGTGTTCTGTCGGAAAGAGTGACTCACTCAATTAAGGCCTGTATTATGATATGACTGTCTTTCTCCACTAAGCTATCATGTTGCTTCGGATGTTTAGACTATGCATCTGTTGCCCTATAATTTTAGGTCAGGCTGTAGCAGTGTTGTCTTAAAGCCATTGACTAAACCATTTCTCCTGCTTACTAATTCATGAAAAACATTAACCCACAACTACATGCTTTTCAAAAAGGCTTTTGACTTTTTTTTTTTTTTTTTTTTGAGTCTGAGTGTTATTTTTAGTTCTTGTTATTTATAGCAGCACATATATTTAGCCCAAACCACCTGTGTCGGTGCACTGTGCACGTTGTGTGTGTTTGCTTTCCATGCCCAATTTCCAGCAATAAAGACAGCGAAGCATGCAGTAGCCAGTGCTGCGTGTGGACCACAAGGTGGAGAGCTGGAGACTGGAATTAACCGGTGATGGACACACACACACACACACACACACACACACACACACACACACACACACACACACACACACACACACACACACACACACACTGCTCTGTAATGTGAGCAGACAGCAGCACAATACAGAGGAGGAGGGGGGGACACTGAATCTAAATTTGTCATGCAACTTATGTCACTGCAGCAACAGTGTGGAGATGATTAAAATGAAATATTACATTACGTCATTTAGCTTACAATGCTGTATAGCTTAAATATGTATACTGTTATGGCATAAATGCAAAGATATCATCATTTTAAGATGCATTGTGCTCTCATTAGGCTGACTTTTATTAGGCTGTTTATACTAATGAATGTCTTTATTTTCCCCAATAAATCCTCCGACCTAAACAATGCATTTTTGCCCATAAGAGCTTTGCAGAAGCTTGACAAGCTTGAGGCTTGACAAACGTGTACAAAAGGCTGGTATGTGCAGTGCAGTGGACAGAATGAATGTGACGGTACTGAATAAACCGTGCGACTTCTGGAATGTTTTTTGCACAAAATTTGGGAATTGACTCACCTAATTTAATTTATTGTAATGCATAAAATGTAAATACTGTTGCTTTTTACGGTTGCATTCATATAATTCTTTTTCTGTTGGTTTACTTCTTAGCCGAGCTCTGTGCTTCTGTGACATGTTAATTCCCCCTTCCTGGTAATCAGTGAAGAGATCTTATCTCATAAAAAAAAACTGTTCTTCACAGCACAATTTGGACTGATAGAAGTAAGGGCATCGCAGTAAGTTATCACTGTCGTGGACTAATGACTGCTGCCTGAATAACATGAGGTTTGGATTGATCTATTTTGGATAGATGATAAAAAAAAATAATGTTTTTAACTGGATTACACAGTGTTGCAAATCAAAGCAGCACGTTGTAAAGCAGCATCTGGTTACTTTTGTCTGTCTGGTTACTTGACATCAAAGTGACCTTCCTGATCAGAGCTTTTGTTCTTCGACAAGGACCATGACCCACTTCAAACAGATACACGATTATTAGACGAAGTCAAGACGCAAAACCGACACGTGAACATCACTTCATTGCAATCGTCGACACGTTGTCTCATAAAATAGGCTTGATGATGCGGACGCAACTCATTTTTAGAAATGCATTTGGTCAGTCCGTTACAACATATCCTCAAATGTTGGAACATAAAATGTTGAAATATATTGGTAGATATAAAACACATTTGTCATTTACAAAAATATAAACAGAATTTCTTAGCAAATAAGAAGGTTCGATGAAACGTTTTTTAATTGTTTGACTTTGTGTTTACTACTAAACGAATGGGAATCCACCACCACAAACATAAAGAAAACTTAACATTTTACATGCTTTCATATAAACACTGATGACCTTACTCAAGAAGGGACATAGCCACATCGCCCCTTTGACTTCTGTTTATTTACATTCTGCAGCGACTAGACATTAAACTTAGTGATAGTCAGTCAAAGTCACGCAACATGATGGAGAAAATGTAGCAGGTAACAATCTAACGTTTTGACCTTTTCATTTCCACGTCATTTCTTTTTACACTTTAAAAAAAAATAAGAAACTGTTGACAAAACAATCTGACTACAAGGTCTACATAGAAGCTGTTCTGGAGCTTTCTGATTCTATTACATGGTCTTCTTTAGTAGATTTCTTAGTAGCCATTTTAAGGACTTTTTATCCATGTTAGCTACAAGGTTGAGATTTACAGTGAATTTCATTTTTGACATTGGAAACAGCAGTTAATGAAATATGGTCCGTAAAAAGTATAAAAACAAATTTTCTACCATACAGTTTGTCTTTTATCGTTTGCCCTAATGTCTACAATAACCTTAATCTGAATATTACAACAGCCCCATAAAATACTTATATACTTATAAATATATCTATTTCAAATAACGAGCCTCTGTGCATTACAGGTTTCATATTTTGATGTCGTGGCGTCACTCCACCAAGTATTTATATTTTCTGTGTATCAAATACAGACTATCTGTATCTTAAAAATTGGCTGGAAAATTTGGGTCGTATGCTTGTCACTCGCTGGCTTATCCTGACAAATGACACAGTAGCAGGTGGGCGCCCTCATGGGCCCAATCATGGATGTATTAATAGAGATTGTGAAACAGCTCTGCTGCCAATTGGTCCCAGTGGCCAACTGCAGTATTGCAGCTCAAATTATTTTTTTCGATTTCCACAAATTGACGTTTTGGAAGGCAGGTTTTAAAATGTCTCTGTAAGTATAACCCAAAGCTGTGAACACTGCCAACTATAAATCTTTGTATTATAAATTGTGTGAATTTTCCCCTGACTGTTCTTTTAGCGCCGTGAGGTTGAGCCATTCATGGTTGTGATTAAAATTTCTCTGTAACCATTGTGAGACATAAATATATGCCCCCTCCCCCCCCACACACCTACTTTTCAGATCGTACTATCATCATGTAATAATTTAAATTCTTCCAATACTTTGGTTTCTGACTTAATACCTTACAAAACTAATGACATTCCCATCAGCCTCAACTAGCCTTTTTTTTTAGTGTTAATTACTGAAGGTTAGCATGCTAACCAGCTAAACTAAGATGGTTAACATGGTAAACGGTATACCTGCCACACATCAACATGCTAACATCGTCATTGTGTTACAGCCTCATGGAGGTAGGTAGTGTAACTTTTTTAGGTAGTGTAACTTTTTTTGTCTGTGATGTCCTCTCAATATAAGGTCCGCGGTGCCAGAGGCGGACCTATTCTGTTTTAAGGATGAGAAGGTGGAGATTTTGAATGTAGCCTGGTGAGGCACTCGAGGGACCGTTACGATCTGCAAGGCAATGATCACGGGACAGATGGAGGCAGCATACGTCATTACTAGTTTTTGGTAGCACTCTGTAAAGCGTTCTGAAGCCTGTACCGTTTTTTCTAAAAACCACAGCTAAGGATCCATTCAAGAGCCTGTAGCTTATGTGCTGAATAATCAGCTCTCATTGAAATGAATGGGTGCCATCATTCAAGGCTTCAGTGGTTGAGTCTTTGATACTTAAAAGACAGATTTTGGCTGGAGTGTCACTTTAAAAAAAAAATACCACATGCTAAAACACAGAGAAGCCAGAACTTTCAACATTCTTACAGTAATTGAGATTCAATAGCATCCTTAACATTCCTCTTTAGCAGTGACTTCTCTGAAGAAATGGACAATCAACACAATCTCTTAATGAATGGCCGCCTCAAACGTGGCTCTGCTTTTACATTTCTGGATTTGCGAGGGCATTGGGCAGAGTCAACGTGTCTTGATATTGATAGTCTTCTTGATATGTTGAAACAGTTAGTTCAGGGAAACTATCTTTCACAAGTTCTACAGTTACTGTTGGGGGTTTCAGAAGTTTCTCATGATGATTTGGCTGTGGGGAAGGTCCGGGTGAAGGTTGCGGGGAATATCTGGGACAGAGCAGCCGCTGCTTCTTGTATTCGTAATCCTCAGCACTGACCTCGGGCACCAGCACCTTAGCGGTTGTATTAAACAAGGAGTAATCCACCCTGTAGTGCTTCCTGCTGACCCTGATCATCTCCTGGAACATCAGACCCCAGTAGATTTCTGCTGGAGTGTACGAGGTTCGGGTCTGATGCAGCATACCACTGCGGTCGTCCGTGTAGGTAAAGGACACCACCAGCTCAAAGTCTTCTTTCCTGAGATCTACCAAACTCATCTTGTACAGAGGGCTGCCGGGTTCGATCCTGTGGAAGACTGTGGTAGGCGTGACCAGGACGATGTCCTTCTGCTGGATGACCAGATCTTCAAATGTCACGTCCATTTTTCCTGTGGCATGCACGGTGGAGCGGACAATCTGAGCGCATGCCGTCCCCTCCACTAGGTGGTTCCTGCGGAAGTCCCCGATTCTAAAGGAAAGACACAAGCAACCATCACGAAGATTGATGACGGCGTGGTTGCTGAAGCCCACTGTCTGTGCCCTCTTTCTGGCCGAGGCCATTTTGGCGACAACAATTCCGATGACAAACGTATCGATGAAGCAGCTGATGACGTCTTGTATAGTGACGACGATAATGGCAATCGTGCAGTTCTCGGACATTCCTCTGTAACCGTAGCCAATGGTTGTTTGAGTTTCAAGCGAGAACAGGAAAGCAGCGGTGAAACTGTGCACTTCGTACATGCAGGGCTCATTTGTCATGTTACTGGTATCGCCGTTAGCGAGAGCGATGACCCAGTAGAGGATGCCGAAGAAAAGCCAGGACAGGATGTAAGACAAGGCAAAGATCAGGAACATCACCCTCCATCTGATCTCCACCAAGGTGGTGAAGATATCGGTCACAAACAGCAGGCACTCTTCGGGAACGTGGCGAAATGCGACGTTACAGCTGCCCTCTTTGCGTACGTAGCGGTGTTTCTTTGGTTGAGGTCCATTCTCAGTCTTCAGAGCGATGTCATCGATGGGACTCACAGATATGTATTGGTTATGCATCTTCCAGAGGCTGTATGGAATAGAAAAGGACGTTTAGCAATTTTATTCATCAGCATGACTTGGCAAATATCAGGCAATTATTAACACTTTGAGCTTTTAGGTTAAAGCCACTGTGCAGGATTTAATTTTCTCATAGACAGTGGTGCTGTCTGCCACAGTGTCTTTTCCAAAAACACTGATTTTAAATTGTTTTATTTAGTAAGAGGCACTTTCTTTTCAGAAATTCACGTTTGTTATTAGAGGTTTGGAAGGCCTGACGTGATCGTTCTGTGTAATTAGTTGCAATTAAGGACATTAACCTTGCAAGCCAGGTGTAAATCGATCCCTAAACAGAGTCCCAAAACGGCAACTTTCTCACATCCGTCAATTTGGACTGAGAGCTTTGGAGTTAGTTGTTTCGTAGTTCAACTGACCCATAACATTGAG